>NC_139624.1:21496260-21498760 GCF_964638095.1 Poromitra crassiceps | reverse complement strand
TTTTCAAAGCCAGTTCCCTCAAGACTCACTGGTGTATGAACCTATCCTTTTCAAAGCCAGTTTCCTCAAGACTCACTGGTGTATGCACCTATCCTTTTCAAAGTCAGTTCCCTCAAGACTCACTGGTGTATGACCCTATCCTTTTCAAAGCCAGTTCCCTCAAGACTCACTGGTGTATGAACCTATCCTTTTCAAAGCCAGTTCCCTCAAGACTCACTGGTGTATGAACCTATCCTTTTCAAAGTCAGTTCCCTCAAGACTCACTGGTGTATGAACCTATCCTTTTCAAAGCCAGTTCCCCCAAGACTCACTGGTGTATGAACCTATCCTTTTCAAAGCCAGTTTCCTCAATACTCACTGGTGTATGAACCTATCCTTTTCAAAGCCAGTTCCCCCAAGACTCACTGGTGTATGAACCTATCCTTTTCAAAGCCAGGTCCCTCAGACTCACTGGTGTATGAACCTATCCTTTTCAAAGTCAGTTCCCTCAGACTCACTGGTGTATGAACCTATCCTTTTCAAAGCCAGTTCCCTCAGACTCACTGGTGTATGAACCTATCCTTTTCAAAGCCAGTTCCCTCAGACTCACTGGTGTATGAACCTATCCTTTTCAAAGCCAGTTCCCTCAGACTCACTGGTGTATGAACCTATCCTTTTCAAAGCCAGTTCCCTCAGACTCACTGGTGTATGAACGTATCCTTTTCAAAGCCAGTTCCCCCAAGACTCACTGGTGTATTCGGGAGCGGCTGAAGGGGGCGGTGAAGCTCTCGTGCTCCTCCAGGTCGGGCAGGGCGTCGTTGTCAAACTTCATAGGCTTGCGGGGGAGCCAGCCTCGAAACTTGTTGATGCGTTTCTCCATCCTGCAGGTGAGTTTGGTTTGAAACGCAGGAGACTTTAGAGAGTTTCAGAGGAAAGACTCAGAGCATCACAGCAGTCTGATTCTGAGTAGGGATGCACCAATATCGGCCGTATATCGTTATCGGCCGATATTGGCTTTGTTGACTGCAATCGGCCATCGGCAAAAAAGACCAATTGCAATGGCAGATATTTTATTTATATTTATCAGTTGGGTCACGTAATTAGTTGTTTGTTTGTTTCATAATTACTAGGGCTGGGACTTTAACGCGTTCATTTCAATTAATTAATTACAGAAAAAATAACGTGTTAAAAAGAATTACGCATTTTAATCGCACTTTATTTTTGCACTCCAGAGACCACAGAACGTTTCTCAGTGGACGAATTCCAGGCATACCGATCATACTGATGCAGAACATGCATTGAATGACATCAAATAAAGCCCCACATGTGGGAAGTGCGCTGTAACGACAAACATTTGCATATCAGCACTTCAAGCCTCCGTTATCACCTCAATGCTAAACATGTTGCACCTAGCGTGGAAGCCAGAGCTACATGTAACATTAACTTAGCCACTGATCATGCTAACGTTAGTCCTAATACGAGCAAGCAGAGTCGCCAACCCACACTCGACCAGATGACGGGGTTCAGAGCCAAGATGAGTAAGTTCACGTCTGATAAGTGCTAATACAGCAATATGTATTGTCTGTTCTAACTGAACAATCCCCTCAGAAAAACACGTCGCCATCAGAACTCTCCCATACCATACCATACTAGACTCCTGAACCTCCTCCATACCACATACTGTAACATGTCCTGTTGGTCTGGTCTCCTTTTGTTTATGACTGAAAGTTATATTTTGAAGCTACTATGATGTCTGCATTTTAACCTGTGCTGATTGTGCATTTTAACATGTGCTCATGTTTGCTTTTTAACCTGTAAATTGGTCATTCATTCAGTCTACTGACTGCTATTTGCCAAATAAAGTACTACTACTCCTACTACTACCTATTCACTGATTCACTCATATACCAAAATCCATTTGAATTGAAAAATGTTGCTTCTTATGTCAAATAATGATATGCGATTAAAATGGGAGTAATTTAGATTAATTAATTACAAAGCCTCTAATTAATTAGATACAAAAAAAAATCGAGTCCCACCACTAATAATTACATAACAGTATGATTGAAATTGTGCTCATTCAAAGATCGTGTGATGAAGGACTCAAAAGACTTTAAAACAGGTCAGTTATTTACTCATAATTACGATTTCTTTAACATATCGGTATTGGTATCGGCTATTTGCCAAATTGTTATTTTAAACATCGGTATCAGCCCAGAATCACTGCATCCCTAATTCTGCCAGCCAGCCAAATCCAGCGCTCACCTGCTCATGAACTTGTGCCGTCGTTGCATGTAGAAGATTTTCCTCCTGAAATATTTAGAAGGTGATTCATAATGAATCTAGTAGACAAAACCCAGCCAATATACACTTTGGCTACGTTCACACAACCATCCTTAGTGCTTGAATCTAATCTCCCCCCCCCTAAGTGACTCAGGTCAGTCTTTTTCATGACTGTGTGAACAGTACAAGTCACGTTGAAAGTGACTTTTTAAAGAGACAACCTGGGCTACTTTCAAAT
>NC_139624.1:21466260-21491260 GCF_964638095.1 Poromitra crassiceps | reverse complement strand
AATTAACTATGGTAAATAGTTTTAGTTTTTAGTTTAGTTTTGATATAATAACCTTGAGCCAAGCTAATTATCTGTCAGGACTCAAGGACAGAAGCCCAAGGCCCCCGTTTCCTTAGTGTTTGTGCTCATCACTTTTCAAAAGATATCGCACTTTTGACTTTGCACTTTAACCAGAAAGGGAGAATTCACTGTACTCTGTGGCCCAATCATTCGAGCAGTGAGAGCAGAAATGATTTTTGCTTACATCGAGGCAGGAGGGTGGCCCCAGGGTGAGAGAGAGACATCGCCCTTCACTGAAGGGCCTTCAGCCACAGGATGCTGGGAAACCTTCTGCCTGCTGAAGTGTCCTTGAGCAAGGCACTGAGTCCCCTACCAGCTCTCCCTCTGTTCTGTACCTGACCCTGACATCTGGCCTGTGGACAGGGCAGGTGACAAGAAAATATCTCTCTGGGTCATCAATTGTGTAGGAAATGATAGGACTGTATAGACGGGTTTCTGTGCAACGTCATCACATAGATGCGCGCACATCGCCGGGGTAGAAAGCCGCTCCACACATAGACATACAGTAATGCTCCACACACTCGTTTGAGTTGACTGCCGCCTCGCCTGGAAAGCAGACGAGAGCAGCCGAGCCCAGTCAGGTGAGGCGTCAACAAGTCGAACACCCCCGCAGCACACTCACTGCTGCTTTTCGTCTTCTACAGTTTTGTTTAACAGCGGTTTGTAAACAAATTAAAACATGCATTAGCGCCACCCACACAAACTGCTCAAATGACCCAGCCCTTCAGATTACTTATTTTATTGTTAATGTAGGCATTACAGGTGGTATTTATGTAAAATGTAGAGTGACAGCTTGGAATAGATATAAAATTGAAGTTTCTACACTTCACTGTGGGTTTGTGATGCACCTGTGTTGAACCAATGGGCGATCAGCTCACTGCGTTTTTTTTCCAGTTCGATGCGTTTCACGTCATCTTCTGTCCCTGCGCGCGCACGCCGCACCCATTGTTTGTATACAAGAAACCCGTCTATTTGGCTTGATGCTATTTATTTCTCTTGTCTTGTCTATTCTCTTGTCTTAATAACTAGTCTTCACCCTGGCAGATAGCGGCCACTTGAGTGGCTCTTGTGCCACTGACAATGTCTTATCTTCTGAAACTGAAGGAGTCTCTGGACTTTACCGTCTTATGATCTGATGTATTGAGACTCAAGCTCTGAGAATCCGGCAATAAGTAAATCATAGTGGTTTTCCAACTGACTTCTACACCCATTCAAATACCACATTCAAGACAACTCGGACCGCCGTAAGTTTCAACACGGAACCTCCGGCCCGGACAGATTTGCGTTCACGCTGCACCTCCCGCTCGGGGGGGAAACCAAACTGTTGCTATAGCAACCCGCATTAGCATGGTAGCTACCTACTGGTGAACAATGCTAACCGAACATGCTGAATGCTGAATTTCACACAGAGCGAAACACAGATGACACAAACACATATGAAACGTTAACATTACATAATTAAGACCTCAAATTGTGTGTTAAAACGTCAACAAATGTCTTTATAATAATTCTGTGATTATCATTAACGATGTAAGTTGTCATTTTGATGTGGCTGTGACGTCAACTCGGCGAAACCGGAGCTCTGAATGATACCCGAATTTCCGAGCTGTAATTCCGGCCTGAACGACCGTTCAATTCACTTTTTACAGGTCGGAACCCATTTTTGTCTTGGTCTGAGTTGTCTTGAACGGGGTATGCCCCTGCTCTGGGGGAGAGGACCTCTAAGAGCTACCCACCCTCCAGGAACCTCGCCACCAGCCCAACCTGCTATTCATCGATCCTAGTTGTCATAAGAAAACGTACCAGAGTTGAAACCACATTCTAATTAAAGTCATTATTCTTGCTTTGACAGCTTATCAGATCAACTTTCCAAACTCTGCCTTTATAATTGATATGATTTGTGCCATTTGGACAGTTTAATGACCAAAGCAATATGAAGACTACAAGATTACATCATTTCCCCCGAACGTCAGCTATAAATGGACAGAGAGATGGTTGTTCTGTGCCTTTGTTTCACACACTTGCTTGAGTGAACATTGTTTGCAAATGGTCACATTGAACTTTCCAGTCTCTGATCATTCTTACAGACCTTTCTACATCAATTAAATTGGCCATTTTTATTTGAACATTTATCTGTCCAAACTGACTTAGTATCCGTGTTGTTTTTCAGTAAAACTCTGTTTCAAAGTCTTGAGCTGGCAATAAAACTCTCCACTGAAACCAAGGATAATAATACTAATAGAAATCCATGCAAATCCATTATGCAGAAATATGTAATCAAAGAAACTGCATGGTATCCATCATGTGGGCCAGTGATTCTCAACATTTTTGATATCAACGACCCCTAATCTACTTCACATTAGGGACACGGACCCTCATTTGATGAGATTTTGTCTCTCAAAGCTAAATCTGAGAATATTTTTGACTGTTAAGATTTGATTTTGTCCAGAATTCCAAGACTGTAGGTAGAGAGATAACATAGAAACTATGATCCAAATAATCCTTCTTCTACATTCACTTAAGTGTGTTAACTTTTGCTAAATTAAATAATGGTTAAGCTTTATTTATCCAGGGACCGTCTATAGGCGGTGGACGACACCGCTGATTATAGACCAATAAACAGCTAAGTGTTATATCGATCTATAACCGCAGAGACCACAGTGAATTGAACCAATGCGGAAACGCTCCTCACCTCCTTCTCCATCTGAAGGCCCTCCGCACGGATGTTCCTCTCAAACACCTCCCTCTTCTCCGACTGCACGCTGGACTTCCTGTAGACCAGGATGTAGTCGATGCGGCACTTTCCGTCGCTGAAGCAAAGGGCGCTGGACTTACTCCTCCCCCCCTGAGTCCAGAAAGACCGTGTGCCAGAGAGACCGGGAGAGCCACAAAGGCAAAATTCACTGGTAATTCACATCGACACTACTTCATCCTGTACTGATATGTGCAAAGTTTGAACTTTAAAGCCCCAATCAGTAAGATTTTTGACATTTTTTACTGAAATATAACTGCTTTTTTTTAGTCACAGGACATGGTAGATTGACTTTTAATAGGGAGACCCTCGTCTTTATTTATCCCACACCGCCCTCCATTGGCCAGCACTGGGACTAAGCAGTTTGTCTGTCACGTCCCGTAGCAAGAAAAAAGAAAAAAGAAAACCATGCGCGCATGCGCTGTACAGCGGAAGCGCTGTGTTCATGAAAACGAGGAAGTAACTCGATTCGGATTTGCTACGAAAATGATGTTTCACGGAACTATGGATTCTTATTTCATCACGTGGTGAGTACCCGACGTCACAACATGTACATAGAGCTTCTGGCGCTGTGTTTTGTTGACTTTGAACGGCGATATCATTATCGATACTAATGCACGCAGAGGGCGCAGTGGAAAACTTACTGAGTGGGGCTTTAAGGTTGGGGGTTCACAAACAATCAAGAGGAAAAGGATGCCAGCAGGTGCATTCATATCCCGACTAATGTGCCCAATGAGAAAATTGTGAGAATTAATGTAACATAGAATCCGGGGGTTCATGGATCCAAAAAGAAAGAAAAACAGATGAAACCCAGAGGTCGCCTGGTCACTGACCTCTGGCAGGGAGGAGTCAGTCCTGGTGTTGTCATCCAGGATGCTGCTGTGGGTGCCTGGGTTCAGCAGGGTGGAGTCATCGTCCCGGGACGGGCTGCTGATGCCCTCTGACCTCTCCCTCTCCATCAGCACCTGCACACCCTTCACAGCTGGAGGGGAAATCATCAAAAGGATAACAATTGTTTGGCTACCTGCAAACAAAATGTATAATATAGAGCCTTTATACCATGGTCTGGGTGAATACTCGATTCTGATTGGCTGCAAGGTGTCCATTATTTTGTGATATTGTACAGTGATAATGGACACCTAGCTAAATGGTCTGTTCACCGTTCATATCAATGCGCCATAGTTTCACAGTGGTATCAAGAGAGCTGTTTGAGCTCTATACCCCCGTTAAGGGTTAATATGACAATTTTGGATGTTGAGAAAGAAATTGACTCGGTCAAAGTAAGTATTTAAATCACCCCTGTGTGCTCAGTTTATCAAAAATAACTCTTATTTACAATTTTGATTTTCGTTTCGGAGATTTCCCTCCCCTGACAGAAGCCGGCTCTGAGCCATTATGAGCCACTGTCAATAGTGTTTGGCAACATGGAAACGACTCTCCGGACAGAGAAAATGGGCGTGAACAGCCGAGGAGAGAGAGAGAGAGAGAGAGAGAGAGAGAGAGAGCGAGAGGAGCAGGGAAGCTTGCACTCAACAGCGCTGTGCTGTCCTCCTTTCTCTCTCTCTCCTCTCGCCTCTTCATACGCACATTTTGCGTATGAAGTTGTATGTTGCCAAACACTATTGACAGTTTGAGCCTTCCCGCAGATGGCAAAACAAGCAGTTTTATTAGCGAACGTGTATTGACGATAGCGGTGCGGGATTGCACACTGAGAGACGTCCTTGTACAAAACATACCTGGACTCCAACATACTGAAAGCAGATAGTTTTCACTCTACTCCTGCCTCGCGCCATTTACGTCTTATAAGACCCGCAGACGTTAACGCAATTCCCTGGAATGCGAGTTTAAACGACCCAGTTACATGGCGTTGCATTCTTAGACATTGCCGTTTTATTTTGTATGTTGTTACATAGGCTACAATTGGCCAAATTATTAGTTAGCTTGATTCTAGAATTGTGCCAGGTGTAGAAACTAAGCAGCCATTTTATCCAATGATAGCCTAATCTCGAGGGGACTATTTTGTCTCGCCGGTTCTCAACTCATATTCAAGGTTATGAAAACTAGATTTTGATTGCAAAATGCATGGAAATATAAATGAATGGTCTTGTTTTGTTTCTTTGGCAAGTGACCATGGTATAAGCGGGTTAATGCACTTCGAGGTGTCCATTATCACTCTTACATATTATACACACCGTAATATTCGTCTATATTATAGACGATATATATTATAATTGAATCTGCTCAAATTGTATGGGTTGTTTGTTGAGTGTTTTCCACACTGCTGAATGAGCATTTCAAGCCAGCAGGGTCAACCATCTCTATAGCCTACCATTGAAGATCCAGTTTGGTGAACCAGTGAAGAGGCGGACAACATACGATATACGTAAATTATGTCTATTGGTCTTTCTATAAATAGTTATATATTACATCATGCTAGTATACACATATGCACGTTCAAGGCTGACACATGCACTTTATGCTCAAGCAAGCAGGGGCAGCTGTCCTTTTAGACTAATTTTGACAATAATGGAGTAACACAGTTACAGCATGTAAAAGAATGAGCTTTTTGATCATAGCTTCACTGTTATCTCTCTCCCTACAACACAGATAGTCATGGAATTTCTTCTGTCCAATAGCCTGTTTGAAACACCTGCAGGGACTTGATTTGCCTAGCTACAAGCGTTCAAAGTTGAGAATGTGTTATTTTCGGGTCACCATTGCGTTAAACATAGGTAATGTTAAATGTTGGACAGTAGGTGGAAAGTGATGCCACCTGCAAAAGTGTTTAGTAGATTTTTCTCTTCATTCACCTAAGCAACATTTGCTGAGCAGGTACATTATGCTGTTTTTTCTACCATGCCCAGTCACACTCTTATTCCTGGAAGCTGCCCAGTACAACCATCGTTTTTTATTCTTGCCCACTAAGCAGTTCCAGTGAGACTGTGGGCCAAGTTGGGGGTTGGGGGTGGGGGGAAGTTGGGGGGGTTGGGGATTTCTCTGGTGCTGAAGAAGGGGAAAGCCTTACTTATCCATGTCACCCACCCAGACTTTCCCAACCAACCCAGTAGGGATGCACGATACTGGATTTGTTTTGCCGATATTCAACCAGGGGACTCAAAGCACACACGAGTGCGTTCGTAAGTCTAATCTGACGCTCGACACTAAGAGAGTGCGACTGTTCAAAGAAGCAGAGTGTGCTCTTTCTCTAAGAATTAACGAACAGGTCATACTTTTTAGAAAAGCAGGCTACTAGCTAGCAGTTAGCTAACTGTTACACAGACAAACAGCTCCCTCTGCTGTTCCTCTGTGGGTTTTTTTTTACCCATTTTAGCTGTTCATCATCTCTTGGCGCTCGTGCTCTGAATGAGCGAACGCTGTATTCCAACAGCGCTCCCAATTTTACGAATGGTCCAATGGTCCAGTTTGTGCCGGAGTGCGCTGTGGCTATTTGCGAACGCGCCCCACATCTCCGACCTTTCTGCTGCATTAGAAAGACTTGAGGCAAGGGTCCAAATAAGTGAACGGGATCTCACCGAGGGGAGGAGCGTCGTCCTGAGTGCTGGTGGAGTCCGGGGCTCCGGCCGAGGATTCCTCCATGATGTCTGCCGTCCCGAGGGGGGCGGGGGAGGGGAAGGAGAGAGGCCGGTCCGCCGCCTGGTAGCTGCAGGCCGAGGGCTGCAGCGGGACTCTGCGTCGGTGGGGGATCTGCCAATGGGGCTCAGACCCATGTAGAGAGAAACTCACACCTGCACGGAGGAACAGAGACCTTCGTTTAGCTCGTCTTAGGCTATGTTCTGTGTAACGTTGGTACGTTGAGCTGTGTACTGTATCTCCCTCCACCATAAAACCCCCAAATCAGCAATTCTGGGATCTCATCTCATGATGTCGTGTGAATCCAGCTGCAACAACATTGATAAAACATATCTCCTCTTACACAGTTTTCTGCAAAGTTGGGTATTAATCAACAAACCCTATCAATGCGCTGCAGATATATTTTGGTCATTTTGTCATATGGGGCAGTAAAAACCTGACTTATTGCTGCTATAGAAGTTAACAGAGTGGAACAAAGCACACCAAGGCCCTGATTTACTAATGACTTGAATGAATGCAAAAACTTTTAAAAACGACCGCACCGCGGATATATGCCTCTGCCAACAAGTGAGCAGTCGATATCCATGTCTGTACAGACCTTGACGTTTGAGCCAAATGTGAAGAAATTCCATCATGGCGTTACTGAGATATCTCATTAACAAGCTTAAAAATGGCATTCGTGAGGTCACAGTGACCTTGACCTTTGACAGTTTGTCCTTGAGGCCAAGTGGACGTTTGAGCCAAATGTGACAAAATTCCGTCAAGGTGTGCCTGAGATATCGCGTTAACGAACATCGGATGGACGTATGGACGGACGGACGGACAGACAACACGAAACCATAATGCCTCCTTAGAAGAGACCAACTTTCTCTTTGGCATGACAGCTAACCTTAGCTGACTGATAGATTCTGTCAGTGTGTTGACAGATTATGTCAGTACGCTAATCTGTTTGACAGATTCTGTCAAACCTGTCAGACAGAGCCACAAGCATTCATAGGCTAGCAACAGCCTTGACAATGACACACTGATTGATTGATTGATTGATTGACACACATACAGACAAATCAGTATTGGGCGTCCCATAGTGCAGTGGTAGATTCCCTGCCTACCAACATGAGGGTTACAGGTTCAAACCCCTGTGTTCCCTCTGGATTGGTCCATACGACGTCCATACAGTCCCACTGTCTGTGGGCAGCCGGATTAAGGGTTTGGGTCCTGGTCACTGCGCTAGTGCCTCCACTGGTCGGTCGGTGCACCTGTTCGGGGTGGAGGGGAACTGGGGGAATAGCATGATTCTCCCATGTGCTACGTCAGGGATACTCAACTTGCTTTGCACGGGGGCCACTATAGAAATTTTTCTGTAGCAGATTGTAGGTTTTTGGGTCATCAGCCAGAGTTTAGTCTAACAATTGTGCGCACACAGGATAGTTAGTTAGGTTAAGTTAGTTAAGTACATATAAGTGCCTGGGCGGCGAGCAGGTGGCTATATTTGACAATTTAGCAGGACAATGATCAGGGGGCCACTTTGCACCCTATCGCGGGCTGCATCTGGCCCCCGGGCCGCAAGTTGAGTATCACTGTGCTACGTCCTGCCGGTGAAACTCCTCACTGTCAGGTGAAAAGAAGCGGCTGGCGACTGCACATGTATTGGAGGAAGCAAGTGATAGTCTACAACTCTCCCCAGGTCAGCAGAAGGGGTGGAGCAATGACCGGGACGGTAGGGGGAATTGGCCAAGTATAATTGGGGAGAAAATAAGGGGGATCCGAATAAACCTGATCAAAAAGAATCAGAGAAAGAGCCAGATGTCACAGAGACTTTTCACTCCTTCCTAACGTCGTGAAAGACCTTGAGAAGACAGTTGCTCTCTGCGGGGGAACACGTAATCTAATGGAGTCTATTTGTCAACCAAACTTTGTCCGCTGGGAGGAGAAACAACCCGAGGCTGAGCAAAACCGCTTAAATCAACGATATCTAAATAGGTCCACTTTCCATGGGCCCAGGGAGAGCGGGGAGACTTGGGGTGTGTGTGTGTGTGGGGGGGGGGGGGGCAGCGGGTTTGTCTTTGAGGTCTGCGTGCTGAATTTTTATTTGTGACAGCCCGGGCGACTCAGCGGGATTTTCCTGCTGAGCCACAGCAGCAGCAGCAGCGGGTACACAGATAAGAGGCAGTCGAGAGAGCGTCTGGCCGTTGAATCAGCTGTAGGTGCGGTCGGCGCGGTGGAGACTGTACGGCCGCAGCTCATACAACTACAATCAATTCAATACTCGAGACAAATCCATGTGCGGCGTCCTCTTACTTTTCTCGTTAACATTTGACGAGCTGTTGAACAAGCTAAGCTTAAGCATGAGCCTCGATCAGCTGTCAAACATGGTTGGACCGGCCAAAAAGTGACATTGACATGAATCCAAATTCCAATTCAAGTCACAGTGAAATAAAAACAGTGTAGCCTATCTTTAATGCTGCATCAGGAGACTTAAATAAAAACAACACAACTCTCTCCCTAACTGATCTCCCATTGGTTAACACTTTTGAATGATCCTTCCGTGCGTTATGCCCTGCAGGCGCGGACTGCATAATCGGGCACGTCGGGCAAATGCCCGGTGGCCTGGCCTGGCCTGGCCTGCAATTTTTTTTTTTTTTTTTGCTGCCCCCAGTCAGGCCACTCACTGAACAGCAGGCCAGGCACCGCCTACTGGTTTACTAGTGGTTTTATTACTTTATTCAGGGTTAAAGTGGGTGCATCTCATTGTTAAATTGGACTCTGCCCAAATTGGGCTTCAAACGGCCCAAATTGGGCTTCAAACGGCCCAAATCGGGCTTCAAACGGCCCAAATTGGGCTTCAAACGGCCCAAATCTGGCTTCAAACGGCCCAAATTGGGCTTCAAACAGCCCAAATCTGGCTTCAAACGGCCAAATTGGGCTTCAAACGGCCCAAATTTTTCGCCGCCGCCCTTCGGACGCCAGCACGCGCGTCGGCCCATATCAGCCTGGCCTGCTTGGTATCTAATGCCCGGCCTGAATTAGAATCCCAGTCCGCCCCTGATGCCCTGCCCCAACATCCTGGAAAACAGGAAATACATCACAATAAGGAAGTAAGTAAAAAAAAAAAAGAAGCTGTTTCACTGTGACGTTAAACGGAGACGAAGGCGACGTCACATCCAGAACAGACGTTAAACTCCCCGTCCAGTCTAAGTAACATGCAAAACACAAACGTTACAAAAGCACATGTGTAAAGTTTAAGCAGACTGCCAGGGCTTTGATGCAGACATTTAGGGGGCACTCCTTGCAGACTTCCAGGAAGTTCCGCTGAGTGAGTCGTCTCTGAAGAAGACTCACTCAGTGGAACTTCCTGGGGAAATATTGGCAATCTTTCCTCAGGAAGTTCCACTGAGTGAGTCGTCTCTGGCAATCTTTCCTCAGGAAGTTCCACTGAGTGAGTCGTCTCTGGCAATCTTTCCTCAGGAAGTTCCACTGAGTGAGTCGTCTCTGGCAATCTTTCCTCAGGAAGTTCCACTGAGTGAGTCGTCTCTGGCAATATTTCCTCAGGAAGTTCCACTGAGTGAGTCATCTCTGGCAATCTTTCCTCAGGAAGTTCCACTGAGTGAGTCGTCTCTGGCAATATTTCCTCAGGAAGTTCCACTGAGTGAGTCATCTCTGGCAATATTTCCTCAGGAAGTTCCACTGAGTGAGTCGTCTCTGGCAATCTTTCCTCAGGAAGTTCCACTGAGTGAGTCATCTCTGGCAATCTTTCCTCAGCAAGTTCCACTGAGTGAGTCGTCTCTGGCAATATCCCTTCAATGTCCCTTCAATCAATCTTTGAGGAAGCTGTGATCAAGCAGTCTCATCGCGTTCTGGATGACTCCTCTCATATTCTATTCTCAGAATATGAACTCTTACCTTCTGGAAGGCGATACAGAGCATGTAGGTACAAGTCTAACCGCTACAAGCTCTCCTTCCTCCCAACATCAATTGCACTCCTGAACAAACGACCTGTTTAATTTAATCTAAAAATTCTGAAAACTTATGGGATTTGTTTTTTCTAATTCTTTCTATTTGAACCTTTTATTATTTTATTTTATTATTATTTTAATTTTTCATGTTTCAATAATGCACTTTATCATTTTTTAAACGTGATCATGCTGTGGTCTTACTATTTTATTGGTTTTATTATTATTTATTTTATTATCAAATTGCTTTTATCACCTTGCCATTTGTTTTAATTTGTAAGGCACTTTTGCACAGTAGCATAGGTCACTTTATCTAGTCTCCTGCCCATTTCTTTGCACATGTCATCTTTTATCCTCAGTGCAATTCTTTATTTTATGGGTCTTTTCCTTTGACGGGTCAGTTGTAATACAATTCCATGCACTTCATATGTAAGGTGCATCTCTTCACGAAAAAATGTGTAGACCTTTGTTGTTCCTGTTATGTCATTTTGTCATTTGTGTTGTCTTTATGATGCAGCTGTATGTAACACTGTTGTCCAAGACAAATTTCCTCTCGGGGACAATAAAGTATATCCTGATCCTGATCCTGAATATTTCTTCAGGAAGTTCCACTGAGTGAGTCGTCTCTGGCAATATTTCTTCAGGAAGTTCCACTGAGTGAGTCGTCTCTCACTGGGTTTTGGGTGTTTGGGTGTTGTTGCCTTGGCTGTGTCAAGAGTCTACACTGTAGACACTTGATGGAAATAGACTGTAGACACTACAGTCTATTTCCATGAGGTATTTCTCCTGCTGGCTGGCACTTATGGTCTGAACCGAGTAGCAACCTCCGGAACTGAAAAATGAAGCCAACGCCAAAGTGCCAAAAACTGCAGTTCCTTGAAAGGCCACTTGAAGCTGGCTCAAAAAAGCGAGTTTTTATATAACTTTTTTATTTATATTTTATATACAGCCTAGCTGCAAAGGGAAGTCAGATTGTATTCACCTTATGTTCAGACGTAGTCTGTGGTCCAAATTCTTCCGGGTCGTGTTAACACTTCCGGCGGTCACGGCGCGAAATACAAAAGAGCGTGAGAAGAAGAAAGTTGTTTTTGTAGCGGACAGTGCAGGGGGTAAAACAAAGGACGTAGCCTACTACTTTGAGCTCGGTACACAGCAAGCAAGTGGAGTATCCACTGTTAGCCAGGTCAGGTAACGTTATCGTCGACAATGACGAGCACTTTCTTGTAAAACATACCTGGACTCCAACAAAGAAAGCTTCAAATGGTTTTCTCTCCTCCGAGCGCAGCTCGAGTCACTTACGTCTATAAGACCTGCAGACATTAATGTAATTCCCTGGAATGCGAGAATTAACGAGCCAGTTACAGTACATGGCATTGCATTCTTAGACATTGCCGTTTGCTTTTATTTTTGTTATGTTACATACAATTGGCTAAATTATTAGTTAATTCAGAGTTAGATGATATTGGAGCAGCCGGCCTTTTTCTTTTTCTTTGCCAGAAGTCGTCACACGACTACACCTGTGGCTACATAAGGTGAATAGAAGTTAATGGGAAAATCACCATACTTCACACTTGATTTCCACTTTCCTAATGATTTTATGGTCTCATTCGCTAGTTTCAAGTCTTCAGTACGGCACAAGGTTCATTTTGTAAATGATGGTCCCATTTAGAGTAAAATACTGTAGACGATAAAGCAGACTATGATTGAGAGGTCACCTGTCCAGTGAGCGTGCAGCTCGCCAATCACGGACCAATAGGAGGCGACGCAGCGGCTCTTCTCGTCCAAGTATGGTCACTTCGAAAAATGGTAACGGTCAAAATGCCAGACTTGATGTCTGCAGTCGATGATGTGAAAACGTACTGTATTTTAAAGTGGCACTGAAACGAGGCACCGTAATCTGCGTTGCCATCCGGTGCGGTACAGTAGTAGGTACCCTTCATATGGGTGCCTTAGTGGTCCCAGGTTTTGGCACTACAAAACTACAGTCTGTAACATTGGCATTGAGCAGTTGACTCTCCTGCGTGTATTCAAAACACTCACCGAGCCATGTCCTCCCACAGCTCTCTGACACCGGGCTCATTAAACACAGACACAGAATGGCTTAGTACTATTGTTTCTCAGAGGAGAGACACACTACACATGGCACTGTGACAGCAGCATCTGACACACTACACATGGCACCCACTGTGACAGTGACATCTGACACACTACACATGGCACCCACTGTGACAGTGACATCTGACACACTACACATGGCACTGTGACAGCAGCATCTGACACACTACACATGGCACAGTGACAGTGGCATCTGACACACTACACATGGCACTGTGACTGTAGCATCTGACACACTACACATGGCACTGTGACAGCAGCATCTGACACACTACACATGGCACCCACTGTGACAGTGACATCTGACACACTACACATGGCACTGTGACAGTGATACCTGATACACTACACATGGCACTGTGACAGTGATACAGTACCTGATACACTACACATGGCACTGTGACAGTGATACAGTACCTGATACACTACACATGGCACTGTGACAGTGATACAGTACCTGATACACTACACATGGCACTGTGACAGTGATACAGTACCTGATACACTACACATGGCACTGTGACAGTGATACAGTACCTGATACACTACACATGGCACTGTGACAGTGACATCTGACACACTACACATGGCACTGTGACAGTGATACAGTACCTGATACACTACACATGGCACTGTGACAGTGACATCTGACACACTACACATGGCACTGTGACAGTGATACAGTACCTGATACACTACACATGGCACTGTGACAGTGACATCTGACACACTACACATGGCACTGTGACAGTGATACAGTACCTGATACACTACACATGGCACTGTGACAGTGACATCTGACACACTACACATGGCACTGTGACAGTGATACCTGATACACTACACATGGCACTGTGACAGTGACATCTGACACACTACACATGGCACTGTGACAGTGATACCTGATACACTACACATGGCACTGTGACAGTGATACCTGACACACTACACATGGCACTGTGACAGTGATACCTGATACACTACACATGGCACTGTGACAGTGACATCTGACACACTACACATGGCACCCACTGTGACAGTGATACCTGACACACTACACATGGCACTGTGACAGTGACATCTGACACACTACACATGGCACTGTGACAGTGACATTTGATATACTACACATGGCACTGTGACAGTGATACCTGATACACTACACATGGCACTGTGACAGTGACATCTGACATACACATGGCACCCACTGTGACAGTGACATCTGACACACTACACATGGCACTGTGACAGTGACATCTGACACACTACACATGGCACTGTGACAGTGACATCTCACACACTACACATGGCACTGTGACAGTGATATCTCACACACTACACATGGCACTGTGACAGTGGCATCTGACACACTACACATGGCACTGTGACAGTGGAATCTGACACACTACACATGGCACAGTGACAGTGGCATCTGACACACTACACATGGCACAGTGACAGTGGCATCTCACACACTACACATGGCACTGTGACAGTGGCATCTCACACACTACACATGGCACTGTGACAGTGACATCTGACACACTACACATGGCACTGTGACAGTGGCATCTGACACACTACACATGGCACTGTGACAGTGACATCTGACACACTACACATGGCACTGTGACAGTGGCATCTGACACACTACACATGGCACTGTGACAGTGGCATCTGACACACTACACATGGCACTGTGACAGTGGCATCTGACACACTACACATGGCACTGTGACAGTGGCATCTGACACACTACACATGGCACTGTGACAGTGGCATCTGACACACTACACATGGCACTGTGACAGTGACATCTGACACACTACACATGGCACTGTGCCAGTGGCATCTGTTTAAACAATGTCTTTATCAAACTTGAATGGCCCTTATGGTAACACAAGCCCCTGCTGAGGTCACATGGTGGTGACGCTTTGACACTGGACAGATCATATGCTTCTTCCACTACAGCACTGTGCCGCGCTGTGCCCATGCCGTCACAGTACAGTAGGATTCTTCATCGTTTCTTCTTCTTCATGGTCCAGTACGTTTGGGTGCAGTATGAACTGACTTATGGATCTGATACGAGCTGCTTAAATCCTCGGCTGCTGGAAAGTGGAAAGTCAGTGGAAATTGAGAAGGAGTAAACACATAAACAACCGAAACCACTGACAAAACACTGCAAGTGCTAAATCATTATGAGCTGACAAGAAGGTGCAGAACAATATTAAATTCCAGGGTAAAACGAAGTGTTGTTGAAAATAAGTCGAGGCTAAAGGTCCTTACACATCAAGAGCGATGCGAATATACGGCACGAAATTGCGATGCGCGTTTTGACCCGCCTGTCAATCACAGCCACAGATGTGTACACGTCGGAAGCGAATTTCTGAAAAATCGGCCGTGGTTCGAAAAAATAAACGCCGCAATAACACTCAGCGAAACTTCGCCATTGGTATGCACGGTTGCATTGACTGATATAGGTTCGGAAAAAATTATTGACGTGCGAATTAATCGCATGAAAAGAACGATCCCGATGTGTAAGGACCCTAAGTCCGAATATTACAGAAGAGAATTAGGGCCACATGAAAAGTGTAGAAAGAAGTAATGTCAGAATAAAGTCAGAATTGTGTTTTTGGCGAGGCCAAATTCTGACTTTATTCTCAGAATTATTCGATTCATCTCAGAACTCATATATTTCATGTGGCCTTAATCCAAATGGAGGTGAGTACAGGAGCTGAGAAGTAAACAGGTGAGTCTCTATTCATGTGTTTGCTGTTGCTATGATCAAAAGTACAATGGAAGGCGTCTGGGTAATGTAGAAGTAAAGAGCGGAGACCCAGGGGGGGGGGGGGGGGGGACTGGGGGGAATAGCGTGATTCTCCCACGCGCTACATCCTGCCAGTGAAACCCCCCCTCACTGTCAGATTAAAAAAAAGCAGGTGGCGACTGCAGAGGAAGCATGTGTTTGTCTACAACTCTCCCCAGATTGGCAGAGGGGGTGTGGCAACGACCACGACAACAGGGGGAACTGGCCAAGTACAATTAGGTAGAAAACCTGGAAAAAAAACTTGATAGCTCAACAAAACATACACTCCTGTGCCACAGTGTGCTAAATCAGACCCAGGTCCACCACAGGTCCAGCTCAGTACCTGTTCAGTGGAGAAGCACCACAGAAGAGCAGTGAGAGAAGAAGAGCACCTTCTCTGCAGCTCTGGACTTTAGACTGCCTGCATAAGGGATTCACCGTGTGATTTTGGGCTAGCTAAGTGTCAGATGCATGGGCTTTGCCATGCAGGAGTGAGCCAGACAGTTTAGAGACAATCAGTAGATTATTTGAAAGTAGAAGTGCCTCCCGTTCTGGCGCTGCAAACCTGTTAAAAGCCCAGTTCACACCAATGATTTGCGACGAGTGGAAATTTGCAACTGGTTGCAATGCTCTGCAACTCTGGCCACATTTAAAATGGCTGGAGTCTGTTCAGACCGCTGCAACTTTGTTCTAGAACAGTTTTGTTGCTATGAGAACTCCGTTATTTGGGGGGTAAAAAATAATCGATTATAAGATGCATTGCGATGCGGACGTGCACGATTCTGCATTGATTCACAAATGTCAATACTCGATTATTAAAAAAATATATATATTATTTTTTATTTTTTAAATAATCGAATAAAATATAATGGAAGTACATGCATTTGCTTATTTTAATTATGGATTATAATACAATGCAATTCCAAATGCACTTTTATTTTAAAAGTAGCCACACAGTGAGAAAAAAGAAAGTGAGAAAAAAAAAAATCATGTATTGGGGAAAAAAAGTGATGCATCGATTAAAGATGGATCGAGATGCATCGATAATCGTAATCGAATCGAATCGTAGCCCTCTGAATCGTAATCGAATCGAATCGTGAGGCCAGTGAAGATTCACAGCCCTATCGGCTATTCAATTCCAGTTCGCACCAATGATTCACAACGCAACAAATGGCCAGGGAGAAGGGAGAGGGAGGAAGGAGAGAGGAGGAGCGAGAGAAGAGAGAGAGATGGGGAGAGGGAGGGGGGAGAGAGGAGGAGCGAGAGAAGGGAGAGAGAAGGGGGGAGGGGGAGAGGAGAGAGAGCAGAACAAAGAGGGTATACTGGGGCTGGGCGATTCGGTTGAAATCAATATCTCGATAGTCACAGAGGGGTCATTTTCGAAACATATCACAATATGGTTGATATAAGCAAAGTCACATTTAGCAATACAATTATCATAATATTTTAATTACCTGGCGATATGATGCTACTGAATAGACAACAAACAATAGTACTGAATTATCGCCCAGCCCTAGGGCTTACAGCTGTTAGGCGGCGTTCACACCCAAATCGTTTTTTCGCGCACTAGCGTTGAGGAGACAACGACCACATGGACGGTAGCCAGCTGGTTTTGTCTGTTTGATGTTGTTCACTGTCAACATGAAAGCCAGATTATTGCCAATTCTGGCAGCAGCGGAGGTTGCCTCCCTCTGGGAGGAGAAAATGTGGAGTGAAAATGAGGAGTGAAAAGACGATCAGCGCGCTTTTCCTCCAAATGTTCAACTTTTTCAGCTTAAAAACGCCCACAGCGCTCCTGCAAAAAGACGATTCAAGATTCAAGATTCAAGATTTTTATTGTCACTCCGTGGTACAAGTATCACGTGTGAAATTCTTGTGCTGTGGACTCCGTTTACAACATAGTACAAATATAACAGGGCATATGAGTGCAAAAACAACAAGAGACACAACAAGCAATAAGGCAGTAGAGTGATAAGACAAGTCAGAGACAGTGGCATATTCACTGCACATACTGTAGGTGCACATGTCATGTGCATACTTTAGACGTGCTTAAACATTTTAAATTTGACGTATTTGACATACTGGTGCAAATAGCATATACCTTATTAAACATACAATTAAACATTAGACATACATAATGGTAGCAGCTACAGTACGGTACAGTACGGCTACTACACTATTTGTGTATGTTAAGGAGTCTCGTGGCCTGCGGGAAGAAACTGTTCCTCAAGCGATTTGTGCGTGCTTTTGGAACCCTGTATCTCCTCCCTGAGGGTAACAGGGAGAACAGGCTGTTGTGGGGATGGTTTGTGTCTTTGATGATCTTCAGGGACCTCCTGAGGCACTGCTGGTTATACAGTTCATGCAGTTCTGGCAACTCACATCCTGTTATGTGCTGGGCCGCGCGTCTCACTCTCCATAGCGCCCTGCGGTCCATGGTGGTACAGTTCCCGTACCAGGTGGTGAAGCAGCCAGTCAGCAGGCTTTCAATGGTGCCTCTGTAGAAGTCCCTAAGGATTTCTGGCCTTAGCCCAAATTTCTTCAGGCGCCTGAGTCCGTGTAGTCGCTGTTGGGCCTTTTTGACAACAGTGGCGGTGTGACCGGCCCAAGTCAGGTCCTGGTGGATGTTGACTCCCAGGTACTTGAAGCTGTCCACCCTTTCCACCACTGTGCCGTTGATGGTGATTGGGGGGGTGTGCGCCCCCCTTCCCCCCCTCCTGTAGTCTACAATGATCTCCTTGGTCTTGGAGACGTTCAGAGAGAGGTGGTTGTCCTGGCACCATTGTTCCAGGGCCCCCACCTCCTCTCTGTAGGCCGTCTCGTCGCCCCCCGAGATCAGCCCCACGACTGCTGTGTCGTCTGCAAACTTCACGATGGTGTTCGAAGTTTGAGTCGCCACGCAGTCGTGGGTGTAGAGGTCGTACCAGAAGGGGCTGGAGACGCACCCCTGGGGCGCTCCTATGCTGATGGTCAGTGGGGAGGAGGTGAGGTTGCCCACCCTCACCACCTGGCGGCGATCTGTCAGGAAATCCAGGATCCAGTCGCACATTGCTGTGTTTAGTCCCAGATCCTTGAGCTTGCGTACCAGCCTGGAGGGTACTATGGTGTTGAATGCTGAGCTGTAGTCCATGAACAGCATTCTTACATAGGTGTCCTTCCCCTCCAGGTGGGACAGGGCGGTGTGGAGCACGTGTGCTACTGCATCCGCTGTCGCGGTGACGAGACGCCACCAGCTAAACGCCAGGTGCATTCCTTGAAAGAGGAGCACGTTTAGCACGTCCTTAGATAGAGAATGAATTGCAGAAAGGTGCTGGCAGCTCCAAAAACGCTTTTGGTGTGAATGTCCCCTTACTCATTCCACCCGGTCACCCCACCGAGGCAGCAGCGGCCGTGGCCAAGGCAGTAGCGGCACCAGGGCCGGCGCCAGGATGAAATGACTGAGGGGGTGGTAATAACTGGGGAGGGGGCTGATTTTTTTTTTTTTTCTTTTTTTTTTAATGATATTTTTATATCGTAAAACATAGGTTATATACCCGCTATGCCTATTTCTGGACTTTTTAACCATAATAACCTCTGAAAAGCGCAATAACAACACAAGAAAGACTACTATTCAAAATCAAATAAAACATTTATTTCACAGCAGCAGATTAAGGCATTAATAGCTTGAGCTTTGCATAACGTGAAATGTGGGACCTGTCTGGAGCACTCTGAACATATATGTCTATATGAAAAGTCATAGAATAAACAATTGCTGCAAAAATCGACCAAAAAAATAAACAAAATAATAGCCAGTCAGTGCCAGGTTCATTAAATTAAAGAAATAAAGTGATCAGATGCGTTGTCTCCATCTTTCTGCTCATGGCATGCTGTGTGCTTGGGTGCAGCTGATTTCTCTCTCTCTCTCTCTCTCTGTAGGCTCTTTCACACCGGCCTTGAAAGCCGAAAAATGCACGGATGTGAAAGTCGTGAACGCGTGTTGGTGGATAATTGTTTTACGCCTTTTGTCCCGCCACGGTAGGTAGTAACAGCGCCGGGTTACCTGGCAACCCCCCTCCATTTGAAAGCGTTGTCGCAGCAAGCCGGAAAAGGTGCGAATGGTCAGCTCATTCATAAAAAAATTACAGGGGAAATCACCTCATGTATCAAGAAAGTGCACGAGTGAAAGTAAAAAAGTAGCCTATACAATCATGACTGCAGGGACGCCAGGAGGAATGCTCCGTGCGGTTAGGCTTTATGCTCAAACGACGTTGACATTAGTAGGTAAAATTAACGGATATAATAATAAGCTTCAGAGGGCTATAGCTGTCTGTGGCGAGTTGGTCTGAGGAGCAGATGCATGCGTTTTGATATTAAGGCGAGTCCACCCACCATGCGAGTGGTGCTCACCTTTCAATCCGGGAGCAGGGGATTTCACCTGAAAGTACACTGCAGCACGGGAATGTGGCCGTGCTGCTTGGCTCTGTGTGAAAGCAATTTCTGTGGCGAGGCTGCGGGCTTTACGGGACCCCTAAACTGCTTTTTTGCCGCGATCTGTGTGTGAAAGAGCCTTGTGTGTGTTTGTTTGTGTGTGTGTGTGTGTGTGTGTGTGTGTGTGTTTTAATCACATCATGATCACTACAACATGCAGTGAGATTCAAATTTAATAAATAGCTACATCTCTGACACCTTGTGACAACCAAAGCACAGCAAATTGTGCTTCCCTGCCAATTCTGAAACAACACAGCTATGTTTATAGGGGTTTATCAACTTAAACTGATCAAATTTGATGAAGACTGCAGAAACAGCAGCCGAAACATGTCAGGTACAAACATTGCCTAACTGGCCTTTATAGATGAACTATTCTATCAAAAAAAAAAAAAAAAAAAAAAAAAATTAAGTGAGGGTCATGTCGGTGTCAGCTGAGCTGAGTCGTGTGTGAGGCCTGTCTGTTATGTCACCTATGCAGAGAGGCGTGGCAGATTGGGGCTGTGAGTGTGGGAGACTAGTAGGTGGGAGTAGGGCTGGGTCGGTTTGAAAATTTTAAAACCGGTTCGATATTGCCGTCTAAACCGGATCGAACCGGTATACCGATTTTTTTTGTAATTAAATTTTTTTTTTTTTTTTTTTTTTTCTTTCAAGCAGGGCTCCTGAGTGTGGCCCATAACTGTCTGTAGTGCAACTTCAGTCCACCTGATAGCGATAATACACCTCTAAGCTGGTATTGTCAACCAGCAATGATACTGAATAAAAAGAAGCAGGACACCTGTGTAACAAACACACCCTGTATTTATTTCTCATAACTATTCAGCTCAACTTTTCTTCTAAACATCAAAATAATAAATGAAATAAGACTTCTGCCTATAGTGCAACTTGAGAAAAAGGCTAATAAAAACACAAGCAGTGCAATCAGAATGGATTGGCTTACAGCTGAGCTGCCTTCTAAACTTCAAAACTCACAAATTCACACAATATAGGGCCTAGGCATGGGTCGGTTTGAACATTTTGAAACCGGTTCGATATTCCCCAAAAAAACGTATCAAAGCGGCTGCAGTTGGTGGCGATAATGCACCTCTAAGCTGGTATGCTGCCAACCAGCACGAACACTGAATACAAATAAGCAGAACCTTTTAACTGTAACAACACACTGTTTTTATTTCTCATAACTATTCAGCTTAACTTTTCTTCAAACATCAACATAATAAACAAAATAAGACTTTTGCCTACTAGTGCAACTTGAGAAGAGGCTAATACGAACAATAGTGCAATCAGAATAAACTGGCAAAAAAAAAACTAAAAAAAAAAAAAAAAAAAAAAAAGATTTTTTTTTTTTTAGGTTTTTTCGGTTTGCACGTGATCAAACCGGTTTGGGCTCGTATACCGAACCGAACCGGTAAAACCGGAAATCGACCCATGCCTAGGTGGGAGGTGTTTATTGTCTGTTTGTTGAGAACAACTGCGTACCTCCAATGTTGTGTGAGCGCATGCCTTACCTGCATTACATTGAAAAATCATGCCCCCTCGATCAGATTTAATGCCCACCTACGAACTCTGCCGCCGGCTCTGCTGACATATGATGTGCATTGTTTTTGGAAAAATGACTCATACAGTCTCTAGAAGAAGACTTTTTCCCATGGTCTAGTGTTAAAATTAAAGTGAACGAAAGTCACAATAAATTGTATTCTACAACAGCATGAGTGAATACTGGATTCTGATTGGCTAGCAACAGTGGTAAATACGCCAACAATCTACAGTTCGGCTCCAACCGCAGTATCACTCCGCTCCCTGATGCTGACTCCGCTCCCTGTGCTGACTCCGCCCACTGTTAGCCTGTCAGTCTGCAAATCTCTAACAAGGAAATGGCCGATCTCTAACACAAGGAAATGTCCGATTTCGTAGTAACGTTTGATTTACTGGGTGGATTGAGTTTTGAGCAGTGGTTAGATGAAGATGAAGGTGAAGTGAACAAAGAACGACATGGTGAAATTGGGGAGAGAGAACTGGCTGAGCTTGAGTTGTCACGAGTTCGGACTAGCGGGAGGTCGGACTAGCGGGAGGTCGGACTAGCGCCCGGACCCCGAACCTGGGACTGTCAAACAAACAAACGCCCTCTGCCGTCACCAGATATCAACACACCACCACCAAAACGGGCTGCTTTAGATAACTGTTTAAATAACTGTACTTTTACAGGCAATGTATCAATAACTGTGAATCCCGTTAAGGAATAGGTTAGTTGTTTTTTGGCTCAAAGGCAACTAAATGTTTAGTGCAATCATTGATCTTGTGTATGGAACTATATTCTGTGGCGGAAGGATAAATGTATTCTGAAACCAGTAATGATTGTAAATAATGAATTGGATGTTACAATTGTGTATTTTTTATATTATTTGGTAGCTGTTGTAGAAAACAAATTTACCACTCGAGGTCGGGGTTTGTGGCCACATTTACCACTGGTACAGGGTTTATAGCACTCGGCTTCGCCTCGTGCCACAACCCTGTACCAGTGGTAAATGTGGCCACAACCCCCTCCCTCTCGTGGTAAATTTGTTAAATATTCAAGTTAAGTACAGTTATCATAAGGAATTTTATCACGGTTATAATTCAAACCGGTTATCGTTTCATCCCTATGGGAGATACCTGTAAGCATATCATCCCAGCCCTTATAGATAAATAACGCTATCCTGCTATTTAAATGGCAGAGTGGAAATGAAGGGAGTTGTGGTCGCGGCGGCGCAGGGCGTAAACATTTGCCTTAGACACTGGAGATGGGGTTCGATTCCCAACACTTCCGAAATCGACATTTCAACCGTAATTCACGTTTTTCTTATTTAAGCCTAAAAAAAATGCCCCTCGTCTTTTTCCAAGCAGCTTTTTCTAGTGAAAACAAAGCATTGGGCAATGGGCACAGTCGCATCTGCTGCTTCAAAAACACCTCAGCAGACAACAGCTTGGTGAGTCTGTGAAGCTGTAGTCTCACTGGCCAGCCTCCTCTGCCTTCCGGGAGAGTCATCTGGCTGCACGGAATCAGGCAACTGGGATAAGCCCTCCCCTGCTCTACAGCTGCTCCCCATTGGAGCGACTGTTTCAGTCGCGGCCGGATGTCAGCTCCCGGCTTATTACAAGCTCTGTCATTTGCTCCGACCATGTCAATCAGAGCGGCTTCCACTCCTTCCTCCCGGTGTGTCGCTGTAAACAGTGCCCTGCCACCTCAGTGAAAACAACAACGCTAACTAGCTAGCAAGCTAACGGCAGAAACCTACACGCTAGCTCGTTGCTACATGCTGAAAATGGCAAGTTGGATTGTTGGAAACTATTTTCCTAGGGCACTGCCGCCAAGGGCCGCCCATCGCAATCCCACAATGGAGACCTGCGCCGCCAGCCTCTTCTCACGGTAGGGAGGGGAGGCTGGCCAGCGAGACTAGTGAAGCAGTGAGTAGGGCTGTTTGTGTGACCGTGTTAAAGACCGCTAATACCATCCAGCCCCCGTTCACTACACATCCCGCTAGTAATATCAGCCGGCCTCCCACTCCCCGCACTTTAACGTTACATCAAACGGCATCAAAACAAGTCAGCCTTCTGCTTGCACTGCTTGCCCACAGCGGTGCAACTCCGCGCATTGCACTGCTGAACATTTAAAGTATTTAACTTTTAACAGCCATACTACACTGTTAAGACTGAGCAGCCCTTCACTGCATATGAAATGATGTCCGACTGTCCGCATGCGATCGCATTGAAGAGAGGGCCAAAGTCACTCCCTCTTCCAGCATAAGCATATGAACCAACAATGGCCAAATAGCCTACTTACCCATATTATGATAATACTACTCATATTAATGCAACAGTGCATCTTTGCCCAAAGCTCTCAAGTTGTTTACTGGCACAATTGAAGACAACTTCAATTCTTTCTCAAAAGCATCCAGTCTTTGAGATGTCTTCTTCACTACTACTGTACTACTAGACTACTACTACTACTACTACTACTACTACTACTACTACAACACTGCTGCTATAATGCAACGGACATTTATAGATTCCATTCTAAGCTGTGCCCTTATTGTAATGTTAGTTAATGTTTTGTTCAGATGAACCTGTAATTATGTAGCCTACTATACTGTAGGTTCTACTTTTACTAGAAAAGTCTGGCTAACTTTTATGGTGTTTGGAAGGCACAAACCTGCCATGTGTTTAATATCTGGACAGAAGCCATGACTCCCATGTCAGTCGTAATAATAATAACAATTATTATTAGTTCAGTGTTTCTGCCTGTGTTGCTATCAGTCTGTTGTAGTGTAAAACAACCTAAAGGGAGAGCACGTGGTGACATGAAGGTGAGTGAGAAAAGGAGCAAATAGTGATGCTTAAGACTGAATAATGATATCACAACAGTATTGTAACAGCAAATGTAACTTTTGTACTAATATTATTCGTTTTGTGGAGTTATTTTTCCATGACAAGTATCATCCTAATGTTAATTTAAAATGAGATAATCCTCAAAATCTGGCTAAAAACGTCAAAATTTCGGCAGGCGCCGACGTGCCCTTAGGAATTTCAGCCCCTGCCCCTCTAACATTCTCTGCATGTGCCTGCCAAACCATAACCCTAACCTTAACCAAGCTGCTTTAAGGCCGTTTCACACCGGTGCGGATCTCCGTGCGAATAATCGGCACAGACATTCGCAATTTTCTTTTTTAATTAGTTGTAATTGAAGCTTGCACACCGCGGCCGAACATTCGTGCGGCATTTTATTTTTCCGGATAGACATTGACGTCCGCGGATTTCCGCCTGCGGAAAATACGTTTGACCAATGAAATCCTTTGTTTACAGCTGATGTCATACCTCCACTACTCTTGCCGAACCTCATCAATTTGGTTTCTCAACATCCAATTTTATATGACAAACACCATGACGATCAACACCGAAATTAAGGACAATAGATCTTCAGATCGCCCAGCAGCTGGGATTCACTGAAGATGGTAATGTAGCTGAAACGAATTCCTACTTGCTAACCTTGTAAACCACTGTTGTAAATGGATGGAGCTAATGTTAGCCACTTGTATCCAAATGCTAACTAGCAGTTTAACATCAAAATTGGGGTCCGCTGCTCCTGCCTCCATTTCACTGAAATGGACGGCAATTTCACTGCCTCCAGTTGCTTTTCATGGCTCGTCTCGCTGCTGTGTCTGTCTGTCTGTGTCTGACGTTAGCCGACTGGTAGCTAGCTTGCGCAAGTAGATGGTGCTGTCCTACTAG